>NC_140570.1:9762970-9777970 GCF_057381845.1 Rhamphochromis longiceps | reverse complement strand
GGCACTAATCATGGCAGCACAAGAACAAGCTCTGAGTACAAGATCCATAGAGGCTGGGGTCTATCACACCAGGCAAGACCCCAGGTGCAGGCTGTGTAAAGATGCCCCAGAGACAATCCAGCACATAACAGCAGGGTGCAAGATGCTAGCAGGCAAGGCATACATGGAACGCCATAACCAAGTGGCCGGCATAGTGTACAGGAACATCTGTGCCGAGTATAACCTAGAAGTCCCGAGGTCAAAATGGGAGATGCCCCCAAGGGTGGTGGAGAATGACCGAGCTAAGATCCTGTGGGACTTCCAGATACAGACGGACAAAATGGTGGTGGCTAACCAACCGGACATAGTGGTGGTAGACAAACAGAAGAAGACGGCCGTAGTGATCGATGTAGCGGTTCCGAATGACAGCAATATCAGGAAGAAGGAACACGAGAAGCTGGAGAAATACCAAGGGCTCAGAGAAGAGCTCGAGAGGATGTGGAGGGTGAAGGTAACGGTGGTCCCCGTGGTAATCGGAGCACTAGGTGCGGTGACTCCCAAGCTAGGCGAGTGGCTCCAGCAGATCCCGGGAATAACATCGGAGATCTCTGTCCAGAAGAGCGCAGTCCTGGGAACAGCTAAGATACTGCGCAGGACCCTCAAGCTCCCAGGCCTCTGGTAGAGGACCCGAGCTTGAAGGATAAACCGCCCGCAGGGGCGTGCTGGGTGTTTTTTTTTTTTTATATATATATATATATATATATATATATATATATATATATATATATATATATATACACACACACACACACACATACATATATACACACACACACACATTTATCCAACCTCTGGAGCATTGGAGCCTGTTTCAGCTGTCAGCGTGGCAACACAACGCAAAGATAAAAGTTTTAACTTCCCTCTACTTAAAAAAAAAAAATGAAAAAGATTGAGTCATTCAACATTTTGCAATGTTGAATGACTGAATTTTGATGCACGTTCGTTTCAAGTGTTAGCAGAAACATTAAAAAGGAGTCAAGCAATATTTTTTTCTAGAATTTAAATGTGATTTGTGTGAATGCCAAACACGAAAAGCCATTTAACTGGACTCCATACGCCCTCTTTAGTGTTTAGCTTCATGTATAATAAAACAACACAGAAATCAGAGTGGTTCTATTTTTGCAGCTTTATTACACAATCCCACTTTCCAAAAATGTTCGAACACTGCATAAAACAAAATAAAAGCAAAAGCTACACATTTAAACTCTCTCTTATACATATGTATAAAGACAACATATTTAATGTTAAAACGGACACATTTCAGAAAAGAAAATGCAGCATTTTGAATTTGTCTCTAGGATTTGCAGGTCCATGCTTTAAGTTTTCATTTAAAATTTTATGCCACATCCCAACATTTTTGGAAATGGGGCTGTTCAACATTGTCAAACAAGACATCTCACCTCAAAATTTAAAAAAAAGCACAGAAATGTGCCAGATTCTTATACCACAGACTCACAGTGGTAATGAGACAGGCTTATATAACCATACACGACATCACGTGCCGATACTGTGTGTACACATTTACAGGTCAAGGAACGTCCAACAGATCACCAGTGCAGTGTTTAAAATCAGTCTCTCTCTTTATGGAGACTTATGAAACAAAGTCAGTTTTAAACATGACTTGAGACATATCCGGTCTTTTATACACAGGTGAGCGTTGCAGGCTCCATGGAGATACTTTGCACAGAAAAAGAGATTAATGACAGAGAAAGATGCAGTTACTAAAGGTGGTGAGAGGCGCCGTACTCTCCTCAGGAGGAGTCCATAAACCTTTGCCAGTCCGAGGCAAAGAGTCTCCGTACGAGCCCTCAGTCACTGGAATCACTCAAAGTATCTCACCACTCTGTCCATTGCTCTTTGCCCACAGGTGCATACACATTCCACATACGTTCTGCTTACAGTAACATGAACCCGGGATTTATAAGAGGTAGGGTTCGTCCCCAATGACAAACAAACAAAATAAAGACACACAAATAAGAGAAATAGAAAAACAGAATATTAAAAAAAAAAAAAAAAAAAAAAAAAAAAAAAAAGGACTGCCAAGTTAATGAGAAACCAAAAACCATGAAAAAAAAAAAAAAAACTAAGTTGGTGAGATGCTCTTGGTCCAGGTACACTTGCAAGCCCTGCCCAACAGTTTCTCTGCCTTAGCACCAGAGTGGTCTCTACTTCTTGTACGGTTTGTGTCAATTAAGCAGAGGCAGGGTGGACCCATTTACTTCATACTTCAGGAGCTGATGTTTCTCAGGCCAAAGTGTAAAAAACCCCACTTTCACCCAAAAAAAAAAAAAAAAAAAAAGGAAAAAAAAATAGCAGGGAAATATCATCCCTCTTATTTGCTACACATGTAATACTGCTTTCCCACCTTCATGCAGACGTCAGTGCCAATGCTGAGCAATGACGTCAGCGCCGCGCATTTGCTCTGGCCAATAGGCTTTACAGTACTCCAGGATCTGTATTGCTGCACCTGCAGATACTCATGATTTAGTCCTTTTGACATGCATTATTTTTTAAAAAAAAATAAAAAAAGATTTAAAAAAAAGAAAAAGAAAAATTAGGCATTGGGTTCTAATTTTTGATGCAAAAATAGATCCAGAAAAGAAGGAAAAAGGACTGCATTAAAAACAAAAAAAATCCCTAAAAATGTAGTTATTTGTTCTAAAAGTGAAATTATGTAGTGGAGCTGCACCACACTGACAGAAAAGATATTACTCATCTTTCTAGAAAATGTACGGCTGCAAGTTTCTCTTTAAAAAGAAACAAAAAAGAGAGTTGGAGTTTGAAGTTTCTACAAGTCCTCGCTCTTAGTGCATCGCTCCTCTGTCATTTGCTTCGTTTTACAAAAATACTTTGGCAGCTTCTTGATCTTTGATGATGCCCACTTTTTGTTATAGCACCTGAGCTGCTCTGTAAGGTCTGCAGAGGCCTGCAACACTTACAGACTGTGCTGTGAAAAAAGGAGAGGCTAGCTCTGCTGCTTAAGCGACTTTAAAATTCCTGTAGCGTTTCCAAGCTTTTAGAAATGCAATACATTAGTCTTTCAGATGAACAGATTCGGCTTAAAAATATTCTGGCCAGATCCTTTGCTAGATAATAAATAACACCCATAAACGGATAACTTTTATCATTAGGCATAAGATTGTCAGAGTTGAGGAAAGTTCCGGCCAGCCTCCGCATGTCACTCTGCTGGCTGTTGTCTGGTGCTAACACTGCTGCGCCTGCGTACTTTGAGTACTCAGGTCCAGGACGAGCAGTGACATAAAAACTCATTCAAAATACAAAAAGTGCCAATCCCCACCCACTGACCTTCATCATCCAATGAGAATCCCCATTATTCTACTATTCAGCTATTCCTAACAAGAAAATGACGTGGATCCCGGGCTGTGAAGTTTTTTGGGGTTTTTTTGTCGTTTTTCCGTTTTTGTTATTAAATGGGATCATGTGGGGAGTCAGGAATAAACAAACAAAATTGGGCAGGAGAAACTTCTAACAGCAAAGCCTGGCTGCTTCTGACAGCTTGACACTTAGAATAATAAAAAAAAACATTTCAAAATCTTACATATTTAAAAGTAGTAGCTCTCAGTCATTAGCTTTAGATTTATAATGTGCTCTGCCTTTAAAAGAGAAATAAATAAAAAAATAGAGACAGGTCTTTTCAAAGAATGTGTGTGTGAGAGATGGAAACAGTGACTTGCTGTGACAGCACTACTGCCCCCTGTTGGGGTGCATTAGGAACTGGACCACAGTAGCAGTCCTACACCCACACACAAGCAGTGTACACCCTCCTAACCATCACACTCACAACACAGAGTTCTGCTTGTAGTGTGCATGTATGTGTTCTTCAGGATGGTCAGGCACACAGCTGTTTGTCACATCCATAGTGTCTATTTATGCACATGCCCTCTGCTGGCTGTTTAGGAGCCTGATTCCATTTGAGGCTGAGGCTCCCCAGACTGGCTCTGGGTGTTCTGACTGTCTCTGCTCAGCTCCTCGCCCAGCTCGCTCATGTCCATGTCAGGCAGATCCTCTTCGATGGGTGCCGCTGCCGCATCCTCGCAGTACACACACTCCTGAACACAAACACATGCCATCGTTACCTTACAACATTTATAGATATACATTTAGCTCATTTGAATCCATTTTACAGTTATATTTTTAATTGTTTTGCTTCATTACATTTGTTTTGTCTCATTATTGGCTTGTCAGTTATCTGTAATGACTTTGAGCAGCACTAACTTGCATGAAAACTGCCATCTTCCCTATAAAGTTCATTTGCAGAAAGTAGTGTACAACTATTGTGTTTTTTGCAGAACACAAGTCACGTTATTTTCCATGGTATACTTTTTCAAATTATTTGCAATGGGAGTGCTGTGTGTGTGTTTTTTTTTTTAAACTATGCTTAAAACTGTGTCTGTCCCCCACCTTAACGTTGATGGCAGCAGGCAGGCCTCCCCTCCTCATCCAGGGGTGTTCCTCCACTAGCTCTCGTCGCTGGTCTGATGTGAAGTGAGGCTGGCTCTTCTGCATCTGCCTCAGCCTCTCCTTGTCTTCCCTCAAAACCCTTTGAATATCTCTGATGGTCAGAAAACAAATACATTTGTGTGAACGATATTTAATGGAGTTAAAAGGTTAATACTTCATACAGGTGGTGAAGCTTATAATATTTAATTCCACTTAGTGACTCACCTGGATGGCATTTGATATGTCATCATGACCTTGTCATCAACGTTGGCCATCAGCAGCCAGAGGGGCTCCTGTAGGACATACTTGATGAAATGCTCTCCCTCCCCTCGAGATGAGACTTTGTCCTGCGGCTTGCCGCCTTCAGACCCGCCCTCTCCCCTCATCTTGTTTTTAGACTTGGGGTCGTGCTCAATAGAGTCGACACTGCCAAAGTATTTGCTGGTGTTGCTGCTCCCTGTGGGGGAGACAAAGACAGAGTCACAAAAACCCCCCCAAAAAACTCTTAAATTTTGTGGAAACTCTTGTCAGACCTCAATGTTCAACTACTGACCTGTTCTGCTTCCAGAACCGCCGCTAGCTGAGGTACCACAGCCAATGCAGCCTGAGCCTAATCCCGAGCCCAGTCCAGAGCCTGACCCTGAGCCCATGGATCCAGACGTGGCTGATCCGGTACCAGAGTGAGAGTCTTCCTGTTCCTGCAGCAAGATGTCCAGCAGGTCGCAGGATGATGAGTTCCCGTCACTGTGAGCCCCGTCTCCTGGAGACTCCACCTAAGACACAAGGTGGTGCACACATCAGAGATAATTCCACACTCACTCTCCACTGGCACGCTGTGACACAGTTTGTGTTTAAGTGCTGGCACTTGTACAAGTTAGTAACTTTGTGTTAGTATTTGTAAATGTCCTGTGGCTCCTACCTGCTGTTGGCTATCAGGCTTGGAGGCGCCTCCGTTCTTATCCCCTGTTGTTCCCACTCCTACAGACGCTGTTGCCGCACTGCCGCCCTGTCCTCCAGCAGAGGCTACTGTAGTGTCCTGACGCTCCACTGAGCGCTGCCCCTCCTCCATGCTCAGCAGATTGAGCTGCAGGGGCGAGCTGCAGCGGGACTCAAACAGCGGCGGTGATGTGGCGGGCTCTCTCGCCCCAGAAGCAGGGGTGGAAGATCGTGACGCCGCACCCTCGCGAGGCTCTGCTGCAGGGGTTTTGGGAGGCTCGCTGGAGAGACTGTAGGGGAAAGGTTGAGGTGGAAAGGGGGCTTGAGCTACAAACTGGGCCTGCATTGGGAAAGACGGCTGGGCGGTGAACGGCTGCTGAGTAGCGAATGCGGACTGAGCAGCCTGGAAAGGCTGCTGGGGGGTGAAGGCAGTCTGCACAGGAAATGGCTGTTGGCTGGTGAAGGGGGGTTGCGTCTGTATCGTGTAGGCTGGCTGAGGGGGCTGAAAGGGCTGCTGGGTAGCGAATGCAGGCTGCGGCTGGGCCTGCTCAGGGAAAAATGGTGGTCTCGGAGCTGCTCCTATTTGTCCTATTTGGGGGAAGATGTAATTGGGTAGCACCAGAGCTACCACAGGTGTAACAATGGGTGCAGGAAACGGAGTGGCAGTGGGCGGGGCTTGGGTGCTCTGCCCTTCTCCAAATCCTGTAGAGAGAGAGGGGTCCGGTCGGGGAGCCTGAGCTGGAGCAGCAGGTGTTGGTGGGTAGAGCGGATATGCAGGGACCATGGTGGGGTAGGTCACATTAAAAGCTGACTGCGATGCTTCTGATGGGGACCAAGAGGTCTGGTTGAGGCCCTGGAGAGGGGGGCGTGGTTTACGGTTTGACACAGCGCTGTCTGATGAATCGGGATGCTTCATCCGTGGCTTCTTGGACTTCCTGTTGCGGTTACCCTTCTTGGCAGTAGTTTCTGGCCTAACGGTGCCTTGTTTAGCAGTGCCTCGTGGTCCAGGTGATTCTGAAATGAGGATATAGACGCAGAGGTCAGAATGTCATTTTTGTTGAGCTGGAGAATAAAAAAAATGCATGTAGATGCGCACTAACTGGAGACCAGGAATATACTCCCCACATGAACTGGGAATTTGGTAAAATCATGAGATTAAAAAAGATAAGATTAAAAAAAGATAGTCAATCTAAAGGTGAGCCTTATTTCCTCTTTGTAGAACTTTTATTGTGTTTGGTTGCCTCAGTTGTTAAGCTTCTAGCTAAACTATATCTTCTCCCAACAAAGCAGAAAAGCTAAATTTGAAGCTTACAGTACCTTCAACACTGGGTGGACCTCTGTGCTTGTACAGGTATGTGGAACAGTCCCTCTGGAAGCTCCTGGAATTACGGAGCTCTCTGCATCGGTTGAGGAAGGCCTGCTCCTCTTTCTGGGTATGTGCTGCCAGCACCTGCTTGGTCAGGCCCAGCCTCTTGTAGGCCTCCTTTCCTTGGCTGGGTGGAGACACCATACTGACAGGCAGCGCAGGGGGTGCTGGGCTCTCTGCAACATCCTCAATTATCTCTGTACAAAGCAGTGCCATAAACATCAGTCAAATAAACTCATTAAAACACGGCTAATGACAGTCCTGCTATGTTTCTACGGACACAGAAACTCACCAGACTCTGGCTGAGGCTTCTTGTCCCCCACATGTACGATGGTGCTGCTATAGCTGCACTGAGAAGTGATGGACACCACACTCTCCGCCTTACTGGGCAGAGTGAGGGGTGCCAGGGGGCCTCCCACCACAGCAGCTGCCCCAGATGGAGGCTTCTTTAGTGCTTTCATGTTTGACAGGCCTGACTGAGAATCCAACATCAAGGGATCTAAATGAGAAAGATTCTGTTAGTGCTGAGCCAGTACCTTAGACTTTGTGTGCACAGATGCATGATTACTACATACCTGCATTTGTATCCTGAGGCACTTGCATGCCATCCTCTGAGCCTTTCTTGTCATCATCTGAGTTGGAGGAGGTGGTGTTTGAGGAGAACTGGTATTTTCTTTTCACTGTGATGGGTATATTACAACTCTCCAGATACCTAAGAAACAAGAAGGCGTTTTAAATGAGAGAGCTTTGATATTGTGCAAACAGAGCATGATCTCTCTGCCTTTGCACAGGGATTACTGTGCAGATGACTTCATGACCAAATCTATGCCTGACCTGATGACACTATCCAGGCAGCTAATCTGCTGGTAGGAGCACACAGTCTGGTCTTTGTAGGTGAAGCCCTCCATGCTGGCTGCAGTACTGTCTCTGGCCTGCAGAGGGGGCACTGAGTCTTTTGGACGCACAGTTGAATATCTTTGAGCTGCCAATGCTAAAGAGAAGAGGAGATAATATGAGAAACACACACGAGAAGACAGACAGGAGAACCAAAAGACACTCTGCGTGTGTTTCTGCTGTACTTAAATTAATAATCACTTTATTTTGAACTTAATAGTTGCCAACTGGACTCACTCTCATGGGTCTTCTTCTGCTCATGTTTGGGGAGAGAAGGTGACGGCGCGGGAGATGGGGAATGCAGACCGATCTGAGGGTCCTGATTCCTGAGCATGTGGACATCTTTACAGACCTCCTGGAAAGTCCTGGCGGGCTTGGTCTTGCCTGTGTCCTCTGCTGTGTTCCCTGCTGTAATGTTCCCATTGCTTTCACTGGATGAGCTGATGCTCACCAGCTGCTCATGGGATCCATTGCTGCCATGGCTACCATAACCACTGGAGCCCATATTGTGGACCGGCTGCAGAGAGAGTAGCTGTTAGAGGAGCTGTCAAATGCCTCTTGTGTGTGTAAAAGTGAACCGTGTGCGTGCATACTTGAAGCAGCAGCCGGTGAATCTGTTCACTGATTTCCTGGATGTCTGAATCTATGATCTTCCCTCCATGGAAAGCCGGTGCTGCGAAAACATCTTCGTTCACAGGACCCCTGAAACATGCAGGCATAGAGCTGTCACCTAATGTCCTCATAAATACAGATGTCCAAAAAACAACAAAAAACCCCACCACAGTGGGAATACTTACATGCGCACTTTGTGCCTGCCAATGACGAAGGACACCTTGCGGCTCCAGGGATTGACAAAGCTGGACCAGCTGGTGTCGATTGTGATGTACTCACCGTTTCTTGCACAGAAACGTATTGAAGAATGATCGAACGGCTGACCAGCGTACTGCAGAACTGTTGGTAACAGAAGGTAAAGTGTGAGCGGAAGAGCTCAGAGTATAAGAACGCAGTGAGACAGTCCAGGTATGCATGCAAATGTTCGTACTTTTGCGATGTATTGCCAGCATCAAGGGTCGGTCACTCGGGTGTAGGTTGAGCAGCACGGGGGTCCCTATCAGGTCCTGAGGGAGGTACCCCAATAAAGGCAAAGCCCTATTGGGAAAACAGTAATTACTTTAGTAGAAAACAGGCCAGCAGGATGACTTCACACAAGGCACCACTGTAAGGATCATAGAAGGATTCAGTCCACTCACCTCTCATCCACATCCTGGAACACACAGTTAGGGGTGTGTGTTGTAGTGAAGATACGCTTGTCAGGAGGTATTCTGGGAGCTAGGTGTGCGAAGGGAAGGGAAAAAATGTCAGTAAACAAAATGATTGTACAGTAATCCCCTGAAACAAAAGGATGATAGCATCTCTTGTTTCACATTAAAAGGATTAAACTCACACGAGCTGGTTTTGAACTTTCAAAACATGAGCAAGGGGATTGATCGGTAATAAACTGATCAATTGGATTTAAAAAAAACAAAAACAACTATGAAACAATGAATCTATTATTGAATCTTAAGCACTTTCTGAAGGCTGCTTTTGTTATTAAAGCAGACCTGGACCCTTGTCCAACTAATTAGTTTAATTAAAACCTTATTTAAAAAAATGTGACACATTTTAAAAAAAAAAAAAAAAAAAAAAAAAAAAAAAAAAAAATAGTTAATCAGATTCAAATGGCCTTGCAGAAAAAATGTAACACTATTTCCTTGTTTTCCAGGTGATCAGTTTTTATAGTGGCGACAGTATTGGGTGGATGATAACTTGTTTATAGAGATTATCATAAGGCTCACCATCTGTTCAAGTACACACATGGATAAAAACAATAACTAATAAAAAAATCCCATAAGCATCTTTCTCTGGTACATTTCAGGCTGTCATCTCTGATTTGCATAGTCTAACTAGTATAAGTTTAACTAGTCTGTGCCATCTATGGTTCAACTTCTAAACGTGTGAAACAAATGACTTTATTTTCCATCTGATACATGTCAGAAGTAACTGGTAAACAAAATAAAACTGCATTCATTATTGGGTGATACGCTTGAGTGCTTTATTAAAACAGTGCAGTTCTCACCTTCATATCCAGAGTGCACCCTCTCAGCCAGCAGGAGGCAGCAGAACTGCTCCTCAGCCAGCTCAGCGTCCTGGACCTTCATCAGGTACGGAGTCATCCGGAAAGGATAGTATTGGAGGTCTCCTTTACGGTCCTTGCCACCACTAGAATGCAAACACACAATGTCAAGACCCTTTCATAATAATGAATATTGGGTTTTTTTGCCTTTCAAAATAAAATATTAAAAAAAAAAGAAAGAAAAACGAGCTAAAAGCATTAAGAGATCCTTTTACCAGTTTATCTACTAATCATGTAGTGAAATTACTGTAATTATTTAGTTAACTGTGGTTTTAGTCCTAAGCTCATCATTTCTTTCATAAAAACAACATTTGTGGTAGAAAATACTGCATCTTGTAGAAAAATTAACTCAAACTTACAATGCTCAACCTAACCCTCTTCTGTCACACCAACAATCCTCTTTCTACATCCATGAACCTTTCTTTTGATCCTCCTGTTATCCATGTTCAGGCATATTCCTCCTCTATACATGTACAAACCAGCTCAACCTATATTATATAAATATACAACTTTAAAGTTTAAATGAGCAATAGCAGGTACCCCATCTGGCCACTAGATGGAGATGAAGTTCAAAAGCTCAAAGCTGCTGACTTCCTTCCTCCCTCTCACTTTTCCCCTCTCCTACCCACCATCCCTCCTCTGACTCAGAGCTTGCTTGGACAGGAAACTGTGGCTCAAAGCAGCTGCCGACTGCTGCCACTCACCTGATGCGGCAAAAGAAGGATTTCTCCTGCATGCACTCCGTGGGAGATGACTCTGAATAAAAAGAAGAGGGGAAAAAGGTCGGATGAATAATTGAATTAGCATGAGTAGTTCCCACTCAGCCATCTGTCAGTCATCAATATTCAAAATACTCTTCAGCAGACCTGAGATGTTTGCCTCTCATGTGTCATAGATAAGAATGCAAGAGATGCAATTATACTACAAAAGTTTATTTTTTTTTTAAAAAAGTCATTTTTGAGACAATTTACAAAAAAAAATAATTATAGATGCTTATGAGTGGAAATGCTGGAATTCACTGGACTGATACCAGCTTCCAGTTGTTAAAGTGGGAGTGCAATCAACTATAGAACATAAGTCCCTTTGGAGAAAATTTTTGAAAGATAATGCACAAATTTGTAATCTCTGAAATGAGTTTTAGTAGAATCTATATGACCACTGGGCAGAAAATTATATTACAACCCACTAATTCACCAACTCTGTGATAAGAAGAACCTAAATGCAATACAACCTGAAGGTGTACACATCATCAGTTAACACAGACCTGACTGCCAAACATGCCACATTTGTTAGCGTCATACATTTATTAATGTGTGATTGAGAATGCTAATGAAATATGTGCTATGAATGTATGAACATGAGTATGTGGAGGAAATACTTCCATGTGCAGGTGGTGCATGTGTTTCATATTGGCTTGCTGCGTGACCCTATTTTGGAAATTTTACCATCCGTGTCTACAGTGCCCCTTACCATACTGTACGACCAATTATGTCAAGGAGGCAAAAATTTATCTAATTTATATTTATACATATACACGTGTGAGCTTTTGTAGAGCTCAAACCTGCATTCGTCATCCTTACCTGCTCCTGTGCACATGCTCCATGAGGGCAGGCGGTATGGTGTGGTGAAGCTGTAGAACACGCTGACATCCTGAGGAGTCAAGAACTCCACAAACTTGGCGTTGTCGAACACTTCCCGCTTGCAGTTCAAGATGGATGCTGCCTGGTCAGAGATGTAAACAATCTTCCCCGTGATGAGAGACACTGCTACAGCGAATATATCCTAAAGGCAAAAACAAAAAGATATTAATCATTTAGGATTACCAAATTAGGTACTTCTAGCCCTCTCAGAAGATTTAAAAACACATCTTCAAACTGACTACTACTCAGATGACAGATCGGCTGCTCCTTATCATCCCCCACTTTATTCTTTATCTTACGTCTGTTATTTTTTCCACATCAACTTCAAGAATAAATAAACAATAAAGCTTGTTCTTTTTCTTTTTTATAATGGTCATCACCCCTGTGGAGAAAACTCTGCCTTTTCTGGCTTCCCTCTTGAATGCTATAATTAGGTTTCTTGAGACAGACTTTCTCCTGCTTTTGTTGCCTTAACAGTGCAGGGAAATGGGGGTGGTGGTGGTGGTATCCAAATAAAACTGTAAGATTGTAGGTAGTGAGCCTAGAGTCTTAGGCTCACTACCTGCAAGCCCATGGATGCGTCTGATTTACTAACATACATACATGCACTGACACACACTTTACACGAATAAAAGTGTTGGGCCACAACTCTTAATCTGTAAATTCAGGTGTTTTCAGTCTCATGGCTACGAGTGTATATAATCAAGCATCTAGTTATGCAGTTATGCAACTAGATCTTCCTAAATTTGAGTCTGGCTGAGTGTTACTGGACTAGGATGCCACTGTTGTAACAAGTCAGCTTGTTAAATGTCTTCCCTCTAAGATCTTCCATGATCAGCTGTAAGTGGTATTATTGCAATGGGCGAGTCACAGCATATCAACCACAAAGCAGCAGACCACATAAAGTTAGAGAGCTGTATTGACTGTAAGTGCTGAGGTGCATAGTGCAAAAGTAAAAGTCGTCAATAATGTGCTGATTCCGTAACTGCAGACTTCCAAAACTGATATGGTATTAACATCAGCACACAAACTGTGTACCAAGAGCTTCATGGCACAACCTTTTATGGCTGAGCAGCTGTATGCAAACTTTACATCAACAAGCACAAACTCAACCGCTGGACGGAGCGGCGTCGAAAGTGAGCGATAAATTGCACCTCTCTTTAGTGAAAGAACTTTGACTGCACAGAGCCCTGACCTGAACCCCATCTAACATCTATGGGAAGAACTAGAAATTGGAAGTTGTATCCAATATTGCTATCTAACCTCACAAAGGCACTTCTGGATGAATGGGAAACAAATTCCCACACACGCACATGCGCACGCGCACACACACACCAGCTGACTGGCCATATCTCACTTGCCAACTTCATTGCTACCAAATCTAAGTAGAAATGAAAGTTGGCTAACTTGCCAAGTTACTTCACCAGCTAATATGACTCATGATACAAACTTCTGAATAATGTTGAAAAAACACGGACGATACTTAACAGTAAATCATAAAATGTCTCAAAGAAAGAAAATAACTAACAGTTGTTTTCTATAGTAACAGCTAATAGCTAGCCAATTAGCTATATAGCATGTATCTGATATTGGGAGTTTGCTCATCTCCATAACTTTTTTATCACTGTTATCATTAATAACAGTAGCTCAGGTGGCAGAGCAGGTCAGCCACTAGTCAGAAGGTCGGTGGTTCGATCCCAGGCTGCCTCCTGGCTGCATGCCAAATATCCTTGGGCAAGATACTAACCCCATGTTTGCCTACTGGTGGTGGTCAGAGGGCCCGGTGCCGCCAGTGTCCGGCAGCCTCGCCTCTGTCAGTGCGCCCCAGGGCAGCTGTGGCTACAATGTAGCTTGCCATTGCAAGTGTGTGAATGTGTGTGTGAATGGGTGAATGACTGAATGTAGTGTGAAGCGCTTTGGGGTCCTTAGGGACTAGAAAAGCGCTATACAAATGCAGGCCATTTACCATAACATTGGTTTTCACCATTCAGGCATAAGACTGGTTTAGCTGTTTATCCTTTAAGATGAGGTAAAGAGCGGTGGTACTTACGGTGTTTTTAAGGGTGTATTCCGAGGTGATGCTGTTGATTTCCTCAATGGTGTAAGATGTTACATCAAACCCTGGTGGCTGACTGTCGTTAATCATCAGCATCTGGTAGTACTCCTCATTGGCTGCAACCAAGACAATATGGATAAGTGAACACGTGAGATAAAAGTTTATTTTCAGTATGTAAGTAAGTATAACATCAGTCATACAACATGAACACACAGATAAAAACAATGCACACAAGGCAAGTCTTACCTTTCACCTGTTTGATACAGCGCAGTGCATACTTGAGAGTGTTGACAGTGCTCGACTTGCCCTTGCTCCTTTTTTCTGACGGCAAGTGCACCTTCAGCTCCTTGAGCGTCTTGAAGAGCTCCTTCTGTGTCTTAGCTTTGGCTGACTGTTCACTGCTGCAGGACCCAAATGAGACATGTGTGTCAACATGACAAGATCTCACCATTGATGTCACACTCGGCTTTCCAGCAAAGGAAGCAGAACAGGAGGGGAACGTACTGACAAGGGGTTTTAGACCTTTCTGTTCACATTTCCAATTGTTGTTGCATTAAATACCAGTAGATTTGGGCTGGGCTTTTTTTCAGAAGTGTACTAACCTGCAGCCACTGGTTGATGGGTTGTCCTGCTCGGAGCTCACCAGACTGAAAGCATTGGAGCTGCTTGGCGGGGAGGGGCTATGAGAGTTTGAGCTGTAATCACAAGGACAATGTCATGTTATGAACAAAGGTGTGCAGGAAAACCAGAAAACGCATAACAAAAATGAAGAGCAAACATTTTAAGTGATTCAGGAATTTGATGCTATAGGCTGTTCTTAGAATTGCACCGTCATATGAGCTGCTCTTTTTTTTAAATATTGGAAGGACAAATAAAGAAAGTGAACAAGTGTTAAGTGTAATTAACCAATTATATTCACGTGCGCTTTTCAAGTCACATGAAAATTTATATTTAAAAAGAAAATTTCAAGTCCTTAATTAATTTAGTTACCTCTGAGGCAAATACTAAACCTTGAAAAGAAGACTACTATGATAATGTATAGTGGAAAAAAAGAAAGAAAAAAAAGGAGCATTCAAGAAACGCAAAGTGCAATGGAAAATTCTGTGGGCAGTTAAACAACCAGGTCAAGCCACCCACAAAAAGCTTTTTTTGAACAAGTTATAAACTGACTTTTGGCATAGACTTTTTACAAACATGCATTTTATTTCTCTTGGATGTTTGCCTCAAATTTAAATTGTGACACAAAGGTTCACAAAGTTTGTTCTTAAACGTGATAACGTCCTATTTTGAAACAGAGTATGAAGAGTATGACAAACGGATGTGGTTCTGTGGACACTGTACAGTCGATGCACAGACAGTATAAAAGATGGATGCAGCTACCGTGATGTCATCCACTGGTTTCTGATGTACCATTTAGTCTCTTAAGTCTCGAGAT